>NC_073693.1:310397283-310410803 GCF_029784155.1 Uranotaenia lowii | reverse complement strand
ATATATATATTATATTGGTTTTATGAAATAACAAAGTTTCATAATAAGTACTTTAATTTTAGTCTAATTTACAAGAGTAGAAAAAAAAATCAAAAATTTGAACCGCAAAATGGTTCTGTTTGTGATTAAGAGTAATTAGCTTATTACTTGCTTATTTGAGTAAATCTGAAACTTTTTTTAAAAAATGAAACCTTCAAAACTCTTATCTATTTTTTTAAGTTCGTTAAAAACTTTTTTGAAAATTAGGATTCAAAATATATTAATCAACTGTTTAATGTAAAAAAACCTAACCTGAATTATAATATAGCACCTTTTTTTTAATTTTTTTTACTATAAGTACTGTATGCATTGTTCTAGCAAAAATGTTTTGGAAAAAATTGTCACAAAACTCCCCATGAACCGATTCTGCCTACGGCCCTGGTTCTCGATCAAGATGTCAAAACAGGACACGCTTAGGCAAGATTGCACATATTTGAATTGGAATTACCATTTTTAAGCATATTTTATAAGTCATATGTTTTGTTTTCGACCGGGAAGAAGTTTTAAAATTTCAATTTTTGGCTTTTTACAATCTTAGATCTGAATCAAACAAATTTTTATTTGAAATACCCGACGTTTCGACCATTTTTTGTGGTCTTTCTCAAGGGAACTGGAAGTTTATTTAAGTATAATCAATTTTGAGCATTGTTAGGACTATTCTTAAATGTGTAAACTCACTTATCTGTCTGCTGTTATTGTCAATATCCTTTTTACAGTATTTGCAGCTCAGGAGGGGGTTTTGTTGTTTTTAACAATTTCATACATATTTATAAATTTATCATTTTACAATTTTAACCGATAAATTTAATGAAAATGTATAAACTTCAAATCACCGGAAGATGTATTAAAATCTCAAAAATATGAGTATTGGATGGAAGCTTTTCAAAGCATTTCTTTTCTAAGCTTTATATGACTGAAAATCTCATGAAACATCCAAAATATGGGCAGTAGAAGTCGAATTTCGCTGTCCGACCCCATCTTGAAAATGTTGTAAATGACTAAAAATCGCATGAAACCCCCACAATATGGGTATTGGGTGAAAGGGCTAAACGAGGTCGAATTTTGAAATCTGACGTCATCTTGAAATCCAAGACGGCGGTTTCCGAATAACTCAAAAAATGCTGCGAATCATTGAAAATCGCATGAAAACTCAACATTTTGTGTATTGGGTGAAAGTACAAGTTGAATTTCGCTATCTGACACCATCTTGAAATCTTTTCTTTTCAAACTTGTATATTATTGATAATCGCTAGAAACCCCCATTTTATGGGTAGATATAAGTCAAGTTGAAAGGGCTAAACGAGAAGAATTCAAATTCCACTATCTGACGCATTTTGAAATCCAAGATGGCCGCTTCTCCTGAACTTACAATGCTGTAAATGGCTAAAAATCGCATGAAATCCCCACAATATTGGATGAAAGGGCTAAACGAGTAGAAGTCGAATTTAGCTACCTAACACTTCCGCTTAAGTTCATAATGCTGTAAATTACTGAAAATCGCATGAAATTTTAATTTTGATGATCAGTGGAAGTCATCTTCTTAGGTAGCTTCAGATAGCGAAATTCGACTTCTACTCGTTTAGCCCTTTCACCCAATACCGATATTGTGGGAGTTTCATGCGATTTTCTGTCATTTCAGCGGAAGCCGCCATCTTGGATTTGTTTACTACGAAAAAACTGTCGGTGAATTTTAAATTTGAAAGAAAAATTGGAATTAATCTGTTAATTTCATATTTTATCACATTTTTCTAAATCGCATGATTTTTGACATGGGACAATATGACTTGAAACGCCAGTGAAACTTTTCGAAATATGTAAACATTATCTATTAAAATTTAACACTTAAAAAAAAAATAACTTTAAAACATTAAAAAATTAAAAAATATTTTTTTTTAAATATTCTACAAGACCTTAAGTAAATTGGACATCTATGAAAAAAGTTATAAAAGTTTTCTATTAGTTTACTTTTCTCAATTCTGTGAAAAAAAAAGTTTTAAAGAATTTTTATAAGGAAATTTTATCTAAATTGAATTTAAGATATTATAAAAAGCTATAAAAAGCCATATTTACATATGTAAATCAAATCGTTTTGTAGATTTCAACAAATTTGTTTGATGAATTTTTTTTTATAAGCTTTTTTCAGTAGTGTCATAAATTCTTTTCTTGTTAAATTAAAAAAATCTGAAGAATTTTACTTTTTTACATTAAAATATTATTCCTAAATTGAAAGTAGGTACATTTGTTTGTAAATCAGTTATCATTGATTGACTTAATTCAAAAGTTTGAGTCAAAACTGAGTTAATTTTAATCTTTTAAACTTCATATCACCAAAACGAGGGCTGATTGACAAAATCTGACAAAAATAGTTTGGAGTTCAACTCGTCAAAATCTACCAAATCA
The DNA here is from genome assembly GCF_029784155.1 of Uranotaenia lowii. Classification (NCBI taxonomy): domain Eukaryota; kingdom Metazoa; phylum Arthropoda; class Insecta; order Diptera; family Culicidae; genus Uranotaenia; species Uranotaenia lowii. The sequence continues at coordinate 310,408,364 of NC_073693.1, read as the reverse complement.
CTCGTTTAAACATAGGCACTAAAAAGGCAGGGGAGAGTGGGGAAACTTGATCCCCTTTTCTTATTTTCACCATATCTTTTTGGAATTAATTAGCTACTCGCCGTCTTCGACTTTTTCTGACAGCTTGTAACTTCAAGTTTCTATGCTCCAAAAATTTGAACGATACTTGAACCCGTTGATGAACTAGAAGCATTTTCGTGGGAGTAAAAAAAATGCGATTTTTCTAAAGTTAGGCGAGACTTGATCCCCTATTGAAGGAGACTTGATCTTTCATTCAGGAAGCTGTAATCCTTGTATAAAAATCAAACAGAACCCCAAGATAGAATGTTAATTGACTATTTTGGTCATGTTTGTTCTCATTTCACAATGTATAGCAGACATAAGAAGAAAATTCTAGAACTTTGTCTCAACGCTAATAACATTGCATAATTAAAGGCGCTAGTTTTTATAATTAAGAGAAATTAATTATTTTTGCTCTTTTCTTCAGACAATTGTTTGATAAATATTAGTTTTTGGATAAATATTAGTAAATTCGTAATCAGCAATCATAACGATCAATTCAGAAGAAGAATATGCCGTTTGGGAGGGGGATCAATTGTACCCAACTCTAGGGGATCAATTGTACCCATAATCAACATTTTAGAAAACTTTTTCTGAATAAAGTTGAGAGTTTTATATTACTTTGAAAATATGGGACTATGAAGTTCATTTTACGCTCGAACGATTGATACATTGGAACCAATATTTTTTTCATAATTTTCCCATGTAAGGAACATTTTAAAGTGATGAAAAAAGATCTTCAAGTTACATGTTGTGAAATTTTTCAAACAAAGTTCAATTACTCAAACAATTATTTTTTTAAAAAAATTTAAACTAAAAGCATTGTTATTCTGCTCATTTTGGCAAATTTTTCTAGAACATTTGATCTTTGTAAGACTAAGGAATAGCTAAGGAATCAAGTATCCCCAGGGATCAAGTATCCTTATTCTCCCCTATCTATTTCATCTTCATATCAATAATTTATGAAAATTTTATTCACAGTTGGAAAGTTGAGAGAAATGAATAGATATCGAAAATGAACCGGAAGAAATTTTATTAAAATCATTTTCATCATATGTCATAAATGTGTTCCTCATGGAACGATTTTTTACTTTCATAATCTTGAAATTTTCTCGTTGAAACAACATAATTTTTATTGGACTTATCGATAAATGAAATTTATATTTTTGTGAAATTTTCAAATAAATTTACGGAATTTTGTAGTCAAACTAATGATTTTTTGATAATATTTTCAATAAGTGTACCTTTGTTTTACAACTTTGAATTTTGTGTTTTGCAAAGCCTATAAATCTAGACTTTAAATAAGAAAAACTTTTATCCGTTCTAGGACCCAATATTTCAATTGACGTCGATAGACATATTCAGAGCTTGTCATTTTATATTAAAATTGCGCTTGAAAATGTATAAGCGTTTTGCATATTTCTGTTGTTTTTGTTCATATTTTCGGAATCGATTACGACCTAATGAAAATAACTTTACTTTGGTAGCCTTTTATTTTGATTACTGAAAAATCTTCTTTGATCACTGGCACTCTGAAAATAAATTTGTATATTTTCTTTTTCTTAAAATTCAATTCATTTTCAATTGCAGTTCAATCATCATCTATGTGTAAATGCTCTCATGTTCAAAATAGATATTTTTTCATAAAAAATAATTCTGATTTCAAATTGTTATTAAATATTATTTCAAATTTGTAACAGAGGAATTTTTCGATCAATCTTTCAATTGAAATTGAAGAGAGGAAATGTAAATAAATATAATTAATAATTATATTTATTTACAAAATTTAAAAAAAAACGTGAACTTCATCGACCGACCTACAATTTTAATGTGAATTCGAGCGCTGAATCCGAAAATGAAATTCAAAAAATTCTCAGTAGAACAGTTTTTGAGTTAATCTTCAAATATAAAAATTTTAAAAAATAAAAAAATGTACTTTTACTTAAATTAAAATATCTCGGACTGCATAACTTTTACTTTAAATCTCTTTTTTGCACATTAAAGTTGATTAAGTTTTCTATCGACCATTGAACCTCATTTTTGCGTATAATCAACAGTATTGTAGATATTCATGACTTTATGACTGAAAAAAAATACAAAAAAACGCATTTTTTAGAGAAAATTTTGTTTCAGTGCAAGTTTTAGGCTCGATGGTAACATTTAAAAAACCTGATTTTCTATTGACCTTAAATTTCAATTCAAAACAAAGGTTTCAAGTAGTTATTCATCAAAATTGGTTGAAAATTGAAGAAGTTATGATTACTTTACCGTAATAGTATTTTTTGCATTTTTTAATAATTTAACGAACCCAAGGTTACTAATTAAACATAGAAAATCTCACTCGCTTCAATTTAAAATTATTTATCAGCTTACCAGAAGGTCGCATGTCAAATTTCAGAACCATCAAACCATGGGGAGGGGTTACTTGAGTCTCAAAAGTGAAATTGATTTTAAGGTATTATGCTCGGAAGGAACAAAAAATACTGGTTTTTCATGAATAACTTTTTTTATTATTAATTTTATTAAAGCCTAAGTTAAGACAAACATTTCACCCCAAGACTGCAACACGATTGGACTTGAAACAAAACAGTTATTGCGGTTCAAAGGCCGCAAATTTTGTCTAACACGCCTTCAGTTTACTAAGTCAAAAATGCTGTAAACTTGTGATAATTAACATTATAATTATCATTATTATCATTTTTCACAACAAATTTTTAATCATGGTAAATTTATTACCTTGGCTGAAATTTATTTCAGAATTTTTATTAAATTTCTTTTTAAATCTGGTGTTATATTTTATGTTTTCAATTTCTTTGTACTGGTTCTTATGGCCAATGCTTTAAATTCTTGTTTCATTCTAAATTTTAATTCGTATTCGCTTTCTGTATTTCAAAAATAATATTGACTTAAATTATCTAGTTCTGATTAAAAACATCATTTTGAATTGTTTGATAAAAACTTACTTATTTTTATTTATTTTGAATTGTACCAGTAAAGTATACTATTTTATAAAATTTGTGTGAAGGTCTTGAGTGAAAAAAATAGTTTTAGAAGAAGAGTTTTGCTATAATTATTGTTTCCAGCTAAATTTGACTTTCGAAACGGACGGGACGGACGGGCCGGTCCTGGCGGAAGAGGCTTGTAGTGAATGAGGAAAACATATTAAATAAATATTCCGTTTAATGATTGAATCCTGAACAATTTCATGATAAATATCAATCGATTGTATCAGTGTTCCGAACGTAGATTTCAGTTACTCTGAGAAAGAGCTTTTGCGGAACAACATGTGGAATAAAAGAGAAATGTGTAAGTGAAAGAAAGAGACGATCTTGGGCTGATCTAAAGCTGTGCCTAACCGGTCTGGTGATTCTAGTTGCGATGCTTGCGATAGACGTTTGCGTTTTAATTTGTTTTAACTATACGCGTTATTCGAAATTCGGGTAGGATGTTCGAGCTGCAAAAAAAGCGCAGAACACGACAAGGCTTTGTGAACATTATGCTGATTCTTTTCTAGATTCTGATCCTCATCTGATTCAAGTCAGGATTAGAAGCATGAACAAGATCAGGGTGAAGTTTTCCTTCTACATGGTCAATTTTGGAACTCTTGGGTGAGGCTCACTAAAAACTGACGAAGACCAATTTTTGACGGTCGCCATAGCAAGATCAAAATCCCCTCAAAAACATGCTTCCACTATCGATCAACAATAAACACCAGAAGTAGATCTGATCAAATTTGGCAACTTTAGTTACTCTGCAAAATTATTGGTCACAATTGGTTATTTTTCCACAAACTTGTTTTGTATTGATCTGACGTAAAAAAATGATCAAATTTAACCCTTATCCGTCCCTGGAGTTTTTATCCGATAGAGTCCCTAGAGTGTCATTTTGCACTCCTGACTAAAACAGATTTTTTAAAAAATTTCTAGTTTTGGAAACCTCGTAATCTAATTCAAACTCGTTTCTCAAACATTCTTACATACAACTCTTCAATTTTCTGTTATTAAAATTCTAAGAAAAAAATCCCAAAAAAACATGCTTCGGAAAAAAGAAACTTCCAACAATGTCATATTGACACTCAAGAGCGGATTAGGGTTGAAATTTTAAGTCAGTATCGCATCCGACTTAAATTTCTGCAAGAAATTTAATCTTAAATTTCTAGCGTTTAAATATTCTGAAAATTCTTTCTGAAAACTTAAACTTTAGCTGGAAGCTACACAAAAAAAATCAGATGTGACTATATTCTACCCAATGGAACAAAGTGCTACTATTAAGAAAATAGTGAATGAACATGGTTGACTAAAGACACGCTCATACATCACTGCTTCGTTATCATTTCTCACAACCCATTCATTGACCGTAGTGCTGAAGCGCTGAATAATGGACGGAATTTCCTTTCACCAGCAACAGTTCTGGAGGATTCAGAACAGGTTCCATCTACCAGAACCGTTCTTTCGATTTCCTGGTTCGCTGATCTCGGGGTGCTGCACAGTACTGCATTTAAATTGAATAACAAAAAACAAAAACAAAACAAACGATCGTCACATACAGTGTGAGCGAAGATGATGGGTAGGTTTAAGTCAACCAACAGCCTACAAAAACTGAACGACAACCTTGGAGAAGAACAAAAAAAAACTATCACTCTACCCCAGAGGTTAGGTTGATAAACTAAACTTTGATGCAGCCTCTTAGCCCAGTTCAGATCCCTGGATGATCAAGGCCGGAGTCTTCAGATCGATGGATTGTTCTTGAAAACTTAAAGACAGAGTTAAAAAAAACTCAGGTCAACAGTCGATCAAACGAGCCGTGCACACTCCCAACATGAAAAAATGAAAAAAATCGAAAACCACCGTGCTCTGCAGCAATCAAATTTTTCTTTTTTTGGAAACATTGCTGATACTGATGCGGAAAAAATAAGCTCGGAATCACTGTCTTCTGTCGGTTGTTTTGGTCTGGTTGACTTGTTTAAAAATAGATTGATTAAAATTTTAAATATAACCGCAGTTGGATTCCAAGGGATTCTCGTCAACAATTTTTGGAAGTGCAAATATGCTATTTTTTTTCGTAGAAAGAACCCTGTTAGCTCTGGCGGAGCTTGGAGAAAACTGCTTTTAATTATAGTTTTTGTTGCGTGATTTCGTTGGTGGTTCAACGAAGCTAAAAATGGGAACATTTAGAGCTCACAATATGGCATGATTCCATGCCGATTGTTTGTATCTGTCTATGTTTATAGAGGTGACAGCAAAAATGACTGTGACACTTGAAGAATCACCGAAAATATTTCCCACACACTTTACGAATGTACCAAATGGAATAACTACAGAAATAATATTCCCTTTTGAAAAACAGAACAGAATTAGAACAAATCCTGAAAAAATGACCACGATGAGATTAAGCTTTTGGCTGAATTCTTTAAAAAAACGAAAGTAAAAGTATGAGTTGTAAATTTCAAATCGATATTAACAAATACTGTGAATCTATCTCGTGTTTACTATCCCAAGTCATCACTCTGTTAAACGGTTAATTCAAAAATCGCGAAACGTTGAAATTAAATTCTTTTCCTACACCCCAAAATTCACAACAAAACTTGGCTGTCATGGACCAAAGGTTTGCGCCAAAAGAGAACGAGAGAAAAAAAAATGATTAGGTCGAATTCGAAAACGAAAATTTTGAAGATTGACCCAAAAACTGACCTGTGCAAAATTTCAGCTAATTCGGACTTGATTTAAGGGTGCCTCAAAGCCCTCAAAGCTTCGCTATTTTACCCTAAAAATTCATCTTAGGGATGACAAAGGAAATGGGAAAAATCCACCCTTAGAGCAACTGTATCCGTGATCTAAACAGCCGGTTAAGACCCAAATTCCGATCAAAGCTACAGCATCCGTGGTCCAGTATACCAGTTTTAAATCAACTTTTTTTTTAGAACCGGTATAATGATCACTGCAAAACTGATGAGATTTGAACCCAATTTGACGCAGTTCTAAACCGTTTGACAGTTAATGGAACACGAGTGGGGTTGCCAGTTTTTTCACTGGATTGGACCTAATTTTGTTGATCATATTCTGTATTAATTAGACCCAAGAATAGACCACGGATACAGGTTATCTTATATAATTTTTTTGCGGTCAAAAATTGAAATTTTTAACGCTTTGAGGCACTGCTCAATCAAGCTCGATTTAACTGAAATTATGCACATGTCAGTTTTTCGGCTGATCCACAATATTCTATGGTCAGTAAACCGCTGCAAGCTTTGTATGAAAATTTCTAATTCTTAAATTTTTACACCTCTCATAACTTTTTTTGATTGTTTTCGCTGCCAGAAATAGCAATATAATTTTTGGATGCGACTCATCCAGTCCTGAATTAGCGCAACAATTTTTAATTTTGTATGGAAATTTGTATGGGAAAAATAAAAGTTTTCATTAAAAATTCGCCAGAGGTGTTCTGAAAGTTCCAAAAATATAACTTTGGATGAAAAATATTACCTGATTCTTGCAGTACATTTCATGTGAACAAAGCATGAACCTATCTTCCTCAGAAAAAAAATTCAAAGTTATATTATTTTTTTTTTATTTTTTTTTTCAATTTTAGCGTTTTGGACTGCTTATTTGAAGGCTGTGAAATCGTAGAATAAGAATAAAAATCTTAAAAAATTGCTCTGCATAGCTATTAAACTTAATGATTTATGAAACCTTTGCACAAACATTTAATGAAATCCTTAAAAGCTGTAGCAAGCAAAGTCTGCCATTTTTGAATACTTTTAAATGGTTTCAGATTTTAATTTTGAAATGGTTATAACTTTTTTCATGAAATGTTTAGCGGCTTGTCATGTTAGCAAAAAATGAAGCTTAAGAATATTCAAAACCAAAACTCAAAGACCAACTTCATTTCAAGTTTATCTGAATTTTCTGGATAATTTAATGTTCAAAACTTTCTTCTTCCATACAAATTTTCATAAAAAATTGAAACGCTTTTCGCTAACTCAGGAATCAACCAAATCATCTCAAATTTTACACTGATGCTTGGTGACCCAAAAGGCACCGAAAAAACGTGTGGGAGCAAAAAGTCATTTTTTGCAGCGGTCTTATGGTCAGTTTTCTAAATTCGATAAAGGGTGATACGGTCAAAATTTGGCCAAGGGAAAACGCGTGTAAATCGGTGAAATCGTTTATTTAAAAAATCAAATTAAATTTCTTTTTCAATTTTAATTAGAATAAAATTCAGGAAAAATATTCAGTTGGGCGTCCGCTTTTCCAAATCCGAATTGCCGGGCCCTACGCTTAACCCCTGCCATCAGATTTTGTACAGCCGCCTTGTCCACCTTCTTCGCCGCAGAAAGCCAGTTTGCCTTGAATTGCTGCTCGTCTTTAGCAGTCTTTTTGGTCTTCTTTAAATTCCGCTTGACAATAGCCCAGTATTTCTCAATTGGGCGGAGCTCTGGCGTGTTGGGAGGGTTCTTGTCCTTGGGAACCACCTGTACGTTGTTGGCGGCGTACCACTCCATGGCCTTTTCACCGTAATGACAAGATGCCAATTCCGGCCAAAACAGTACGGAACAACCGCGTTTCTTCAGGAAAGGCAGCAGACGTTTATTCAAACACTTTTTCACGTAAATTTCTTGGTTGACAGCCCCGGAAGCTATGAAAATGCTGCTTTTCAAGCCACAGGTACAAATGGCTTGCCAAACCAGATATTTCATCGCGAACTTTGACAGTTTCATGTGCTTGAAAATATCTGCTACCTTTCCCCTTCCTTTTTCCGTATAAAACTCCTGTCCCGGAAGCTGCTTGTAGTCGGCTTTGACGTAGGTTTCGTCGTCCACTACCACGCAGTCAAACTTTGTCAGCATCGTCGTGTACAGTCTCCGGGATCGCGCTTTGGCCGTCGAATTTTGTTTATCATCGCGATTTGGAGTCACTACCTTCTTGTAAGTCGATAGTCCGGCTCGTTTTTTGGCTCGATTGTAGACGATACGGTTGTAGACGATACACCCAGCATTTTTGCGGCATCTCGGAGAGAGAGGTTAGGGTTTCGCTTGAAACTACCGGCAACTCTCTTTGTCGTCTCAGCGTCTTCCAGTTTTCGACTTCCCCCCGATCCAGACTTCCTGGCTGTCGACAAACGTTTCCCAAACACTTCAATTACATTTGTAACGGTTGATTTGGCAACATTTAGCGATTTTGCTTGGATTTTCGCGATGCGCGAGCAAAATTTTGATACGCTGCTCTTCTTCCTTGAACGGCAGATTGACAACTGAAGAGTGAATTCCAAAATCAAAATAGGAGCAACATTCTACACACACACACGCACCTTCAAAATGAGGGGTGTTCAGGTTTTTTAAGTGCAAAATTTAAAAAAATACGTCAAGTTGATATTGACCAAATTTTAACCGTATCACCCTTTAGTTATTAGAAACTTGTATCTTCTTCGAGTAATGGTGAATGGGAAGAAAAAGGGAGGGGGGGGGGGCTCCCATACAGCTTTTTAAAGCGAAATTGAGCACTTATAAATCAAAATTTATCATCTTTTATGAGAGGGGTTGGTGGCGTACGAATATATTGAGATCTTTCCTTTTTTGGTGATGGAGTAGAAAAGGAGACAAGTTTTTTCATATTTTATTTGACATAACCTGAGAATCTATCGAATAAGCCGAACCAAATGTGGTATGTGACGTTATTAAGATACTAACAATATTTTTCTGAAAGTTCGTGTGCGCTCCCCACTTTGAAAGAGGGAAAGGGTGAGGAATCGATACTATTATCATAAATATTTTGGCATAATTAAAGAACTCATGAAACTTAGAAAAACAGTAAAAATTTCAGATCTTGAAAAAATCATTTGAAGATCAAGGTTTACTCAAAAAGATGAAATCATCTTTGTATTGCAAACTCCAGCTGCTGTTCTCATTTAAAATGGTTGTTTCTGATTCATGCTGAAATTGATTAAAATTAATCCTACTAGGTATTTATTTTTAAAAGGTGTAGCAAAGGACACCTAGTCAGCTATTTTAATAAAAATGTTGGAATTCGAACATTGTATTGATAATTTAGGTTTAATTTTTAAACCCCCCCCCCCCCCCCCCCCATGAGGGTCCAAAAAAGCAAGCGAGGTATTCTACTCTAGACTCAAAATTTTAAATTCATAATCAAATTATGATAATAGAGCAAAGATATTCAAGAGTAACTATCAGGACTAAAAACTAATACAAAAACCTCAAAAATCCATCCTAAGCTTTAAATCTGCTACAGTTTTCAAAATTTTCTCTCTGCTTCATAGAATAAGGTTGTCAGATTTTTTTCAGCACGTATCCGGAAAAATCCATGCTGTTTTACATTAAAACCTGGCAAAAGCCTGGTATTTGATTTCAAAATTGTCGACCAAAATCAAGGCAATACCGGGCAATTTTGGTCAAAACCTAGGAATTGCTCATCAAAAAACTATAAAAAAAACTTTAAAAAACCTTTCATGATTATTTTTTTGAAACTTGCTGCAAAAATTTTGGACGCATAATTTAAAAAAAAATTACACAATTTGTTTTTTTTAGTTTGATTTAAGAATGAGAATGAAAAGAAACCCGGGCAAAATCCAGGCTTTTCCAATGAAATCCGGGAAACGGGGCGGACCGGACTTTTCCCAAATTTTATATTAAATATCCGGGCCAATCTGGTTAAAACCAGGCAATCTGGCAATCTGATTATAGAAATTCAGTTCTGAATATTCAATTTTAAATCAAACCCATTTTTAAGCTTCTGGTTCCATATTTCCATAACAAAAATTATATTTCGACATATTTTCGTATTTCAGATTCTGTATCAAGTTTAGGATTCTTGATTTTCAGTTCGAGTAATCATAAGAAATTAAGAATGGAAAGCTGCTTTGAAATCCTGGCTCAAATTCGGTTTTACATTTCATATAAAATTTGAATAATGTTTCTCGAAAATCACATGCATTTGCAGTAGATTTCAAATTATAAAAAAAGAAGAATTATGTTTTATATTCATATTCGAAATTCTTAAACTTTATTTTAGCACAACATTTAAACATATAAAGCTTCTAGGTGGCGATCCAAAATTGAAAACTCAGATTCAGATTCATCATTTGAAATTCACATTTTAAACCAGATTCACAAAACAGATAAAAAATCAATCATTGAAATGATGAATGAAGATTAAACAGCTCTACAGAATTTAAATAATAGATTCATGAATGAGGGCTCAAAGGCTTGGATAATAAAGTTCTAATCTAGAAGTAAGATTCCTAAATCATATTTTTTGTACATTTCAAAAATCGTATAGAAATTTTGAAACAGATTCAAAGTTCAATTGAATGAATTTTTCAATCAACATAAAAAAGTTAAGTAATTCAAAAGAACATGAACTTAAAAATTAGCTTGTAAATTAATTTCCAAATATCATAGTTTTAATCAGAATTAGTATGTACATACAATTCAACTGAAAATCACAAATCTTAACTTAAGTATATTTTCAAAGTTATGATTCCTGCAAAATACCCCAAATTATTTTTAAAAAAATCATCCACAAGATTTTTATCATGGAATTGATTCTTCATGAAAAATATTTCCAGTTCAAGAAACATGTACCTGATCTTCACTTAAAAAATCTGCATAAAATACTTTATTTTTTCAGTGTTTTGTTAAACATTATTAATATTGCAGTTTTTAAAGCCTAATTTCAAACTAAAATCATAAATTTAGTTCAAGTTTGCATCAAACATATTTGATCCGAAATTTTTTTATCTCTTACTGTTTTTTATTTTGTAAAATTTTATTGATTTTCATCAAAGGTTAGAATCTTAGAATTTGCAAAAGAGTTTAGAAGATTGGGCTTGTTTGATTTGAGTATAGAATATGTTTTTTTTAAAAGAAATTGAAGGCTACCCTAAAAAGAACTTATTTTATGCACAAATCAAATAACTTTGATCTAACAGACTTTTAAACAAATTCAATAAATTTAACCATCGATGAAAGCAAATTTTATATTTTGACTTCATTATAAAAATTAAGC
>NC_073693.1:310368084-310396783 GCF_029784155.1 Uranotaenia lowii | reverse complement strand
ACTCCGTACAAACGGCGCCAGGACAAGGCCCTCGAAATTTTGCACGGCTACACGAACAGTGTGATCAAATCCCGACGCCAGGAACTGGCTCAGTCCAAGAGCAGCAACAGCTCTGAAAACACCGAACAGGAGTTCGGAATCCGCAGGAAAACCGCCTTCCTCGATATGTTACTCCAAACCACAGTGGAGGGACGGCCCTTGACGGATCTGGAAATCCGTGAAGAAGTGGACACCTTCACGTTCGAAGGCCACGACACAACCACATCGGCCATCAGCTTTTTGCTCTATCGACTGGCTCGACATCCGGAAGTGCAGCAGAAGGTGTATGATGAAATCGTGGCCGTCATCGGAAAAGATCCGGATCGAAAAGCTACCCTGGGAATGCTCAACGACCTAAACTACCTGGAGCTCGTTATTAAGGAAACTTTGAGGCTTTACCCTTCGGTTCCGTTCTATGGAAGGAAGATTTTGGAACACAGTAACATCAGTGAGTGTTCTTTTTATCAGTCTAAATATTCAATCTAACATCAACTCCTTTTCAGACGGGAAAATTTTCCCGGCCGGTAGCAACGTAATCTTCATGCCGGTGTTCATGGGTCGAGATCCGGACTATTTCGAGGATCCACTGGAGTTCCGGCCGGAGCGTTTTTCGGTGGAAACGACGGCCGAAAAGACAAATCCCTACCAGTATGTTCCGTTCAGTGCCGGACCGAGAAATTGTATTGGGCAGAAGTTTGCGATGGCTGAGATCAAGAACTTGATCGGGAAAGTGTTGCGACATTTTGTGGTGCTTCCACCGGAAAAGCCGCAGGAGGAATCATTCATAGCGGAAATGATTCTGCGACCTACCTATGGTATTCAGTTGAGATTTGAGACGCGGAGGTGAGAGCGTGAGATGGATTATTCGTTTTTATTTTATTTCATATTTCATTATTACCTATCTTTATTATATTAATAAATGGTGTTTTTGATAACTTTGTATATACACAATATATCTACTAGAGATGCTTGTATTGAGAAATAATCCTCTCCAAACCTTCACAATCATCAGCCCGAGAAAATGGTGCCAAAGCTTAATACAATTCCGGCCATGTTGAGCGACCCCGAGGAACAGTTTTAGCCTTCTAATTGTTTTATTCGGAGACAAATCGTTTTCTTTTGGACCACCCAAACGTTCATCCAAACAGGAATGTTCACCCAAAAAGGGATAACCATCGATCCCGGCTTGATCTATCTTTTGTGTGACCGCAACTTTTAGGAATTTTGTTAAGAAGCAACAAATTGGGATTGGTCGATCTTGGAAATTGAATTTGCGAATTTTGAATAAAAATTTCTGATGTTTTGGATAGATTCTTTAGCCTTGGAAAAATCGATTAAATCGAAGTAATTTCGAACCGATCTTTTGATCTTTTGAAGTTTTTCTTCTTCTATTTATTCCGGAGATTTTGATATTAGTTTCGTGCAGAATGTAGTGTTCTTTTAGAAAGCTTCACTAAACATGCAAAACCGTTTTTTTTTATCTCCAAATTTGCTTAACTTGTCATTGAAACGCCCACTTCAATGTTGAAGTGATGCCATTTTTTTTTGTCAAATTCAATGTTAATCCGTTATTTCCTACACTGAATTTCATTACCTGCACTATTCGAAAGGCTGCTTTTCGTTAATGATGCTACCATGCTGTAAATATAATTCAGACCGACTTAATAGATAAGAGTTTTAACCCTTTATAATTTTGAGGAAAACCCAATATTTTATCGAATGCTCATGGTCGAATGGTCACTTGAAGGTCACTTGAAAGCTTACTAAGCCTTGAATCAAGCATCTATCGCATTTTACTCAGCTCAAGATCTAAGTTTTTACCGAAACTTTCAAGTTTCATAGTCGAAGCTCGGTAGAAAGCTGTTCAGTTTTGATATGAGACCACAATTAAAAGTATTTCTAGAAAAAAATAAACGTTCATTTTAAATCTACATTTGAATTATTACTTTTCTCAAATCAGATTAAATACCGTGACATCGAGCATATCGCTTGGTCATGTGAGGTCCACCTGGTCGCTAGAGCGAATTTAATAGATTCTCTTCGGACCCGAAGAAAACCACCCTGCACCCCAATAAGAGATGTACTAGCTGCGATAGACATTGGTTACATGTTCGAAATATACCTTTTTCTAAAAGCTATTGATCTTCGCCTATAATTCTCTCATTTTCATATTTCCCTATATTTTCTTGTTCTCTTCATCCCTTCATCTAGAGCCGAGCAAACAATTGTAAACATACAAAACGAGTTTGGCTTCTTAAAACCTCAAGGTATGAGCCATTTCAAATAAAGAAATTACAAAAAAAATCCTATAGTTTTAATATTGCCTCTACTCTTTATGAAAATTATATTTACAAATAAAAACAATATCCAGCCAAATCCTGCCAAAATTCATGTATTTCTTAAAAAAAATGAAAAGAAAAGGTAAAAGATAAATACATTTAAAAGAAATTGTTTACTGAGGCACATCATCGAGATTCTTATTTAATTTAACAACTCTGCTAAATATTTTCAAGTTTAACGGGTGGCAGCTAAAATTTTGGAATTTCTCTTTCAAGCTGTGAAAAAAAGACATGTTTATTTGAAGATGATTTGATTTATTGGAATTAAAGATACATTGTCCATTGTTGAAACAAATTAGTGAACAGTTGAAAATGGTCCATATTCGGCTGTGCGCCGAAGTTTCCGTTTGATGTCGAAACAGGAGCGTTGTACGGCCTTCATGTGCATACATATCTTGATTCTACCAATCAATTGTGTGCAGTTCTTGACTCTCCAATTATTTGTGTACACCAATGAACTCAAAGTTCTTGAGTACAAACGGGATCGAATGAGTATTCAGGAAGGATTGAGTTTTTTTGGCATAATGCGATGACGCTTTATCCGGCCAAAACACGTATTGTTCATCTGCATGATGTTAGTGTAGAAACGGCGTCCAAATTTTCTTTAAACATTTATTCTGGAACACATCTTGATTGATAGCCAAACCAGACGGCTTGAACCATGGCTTAGAAATACCTCTCTCGGAAATGGCGATAAACAGCATCACTTTCTGTTCAAACTTATGTTTGTACTTGTATTCAATGTTTGGAGATGTAGTAGAACTATCCTTGGAGTAGTATCGATCGTTTCCGGGGATGTGCGTCTTCGAAAGAGCAGGTAACTTTCGTCGTCCAAAACATAACATTTTCCGGAATGTTTTTTTTTATCATCCAGGGGCATTGGGATTTAAGAGTCGAAATCTGGTCCTCAGTGTATTCTGGGGATCTTGTCTTCTTTCGGCACTTAATTCCAACTTGTTCAATGTCCTGCCAAAAACTTTTTGACGGCATTCCGCTGGCTCAGTGAATCCTTGTTGTTCAAGGCACGAGAAAGAGAACGAAGTCATTTTGCGTCCATGATTTTCGCTGTTCTGCCACTACCTTGCTTGTGAGTAGCTGTTGGGGATTTTGGGATATGGTAAATAGTGGAAGCCGCCACATTTTCACTTTTAAAATGGTGTACTGTATATTTTTTACCGAGATTTTTGGGCAATTAGTAAAATTGTACAACGCGCTTGCGAAACGCTTCTTGTTTCGACGGCTTTTTGAGCAAAACTGGACAAACATAAACAAAAATAACTGTCGAAAGAGGAGAAGAAAAGCTAACACTCTCTGAGCTTATTTATGTTCGAATATTGGGGCCTCAAAAAAAAATTTCAAAATTTTAGTTGCCACCTGTTACACAACTTCTGGCAGATAATTCATGCTATAAATTTCCTCGTTCATGACCAGTCCGGAGCGAAAGAAGGTTGGTTTCGACGTTTCTTTCTTACTGATTGTCATCAACAGCAGAACACTCTAGGGGAACTTGGTGTGACGTGAATGTTACTTCAAAAACAGGTCTGTTATGCGGAAATGAAAATACTAATGCCATATTCGTTTTCATCTGGTGGAAAGATGGTTGTGCACCAACTGCTGTCAACTTCATATAAAAAAAACGCTTTGACAGCACTTGGTGCACTACCGGTGCACCACCAGAATGAAAACGAATATGGCATAAGTGCCCAGCCAGTCATTGCTATCCTGGGTGGAATATAGGATCGCCCATACCCACCGTCATATTGCAATTCCAACGAAAGGGTATGTCACGATATCAAAACATTGGGGCTGAAATGGTGGCTTGGCTTACCAGAAGGCCAAATTTAAGTTCATTTGTATAACCCTAAGGGGTCGCTGAACGTGGCTCAGTTTTTCTAGCTAATCTGTAGAAACCTGTAACTTTTGTGCACATGCACCGATTCTTCTATTATTGGATATTCGTAGTCTAAGAATAATTTCACACAATACGATTGATTATACGAGTTACGATTAAAAGTTAATAAGGGAGACATATCAAACTCATTTTGCACTTTCACATGCCATTTGGAATGTTTGGATTAACTGCCGCAATATCACTGGCAGAGTCACAATTTATTTTTGTAAGTAAGTTTATTTAATTTTTTGTCATAGTTGTGTGGGTCAAGCTCAATTGGTGAACCGCAGTGCATATTGTATGGCACATCTACGGGCACGGGCGCTCGTCATGAGTTTGTCGTTAGCCATTGCTATCGTAATGGACCTCTCCCGTACCTATACACCGCGGACGTTCCATAATCAGCACTTTGGCATTATGTGGTTTCCACAATAGTAAGTAACTTAACAGAACTTATTTATCTGTGTTAGTTTATTGAACTACACTAAGGCTTTTTTTTTTGGCGGTTTAATTTTTTTTAAAGTTTTTTTCTGAAACGGTATATTTTTATCCGGGTTTCTGGCATTGGCACGATTCTTCTACACGACTCTCGTAAATCAACACTTTTTTGAGCAAAAACATTCCAAGTTCTATATCTTAACGACGAATTTCATTGCCCCTGAAAAACCCTTAGTGTAATTTATAATTAAACGTTAAATTTTATCAAAAAATTACATAAAACTCAAGGGAAAAGGTGTGAAATGATTTTTTTTTGACAAACCAGCAACGAGTTTGTTTAATTCATACTCATTAATTGGTAAAAAACACCTATTTGTATGAACATCTTAGGTTTATTTAACTAGAACTTTAAAAATGATGCTTTAAGATGACTGAAGACTATTCTATTGTATTTTTAGGACCTAAAACTAGATCTTGAAAATGAAAAGAGTATGTGGCATTGCCCTAATGCGGAGCTTTTGTGGACAAGGCTTTCATGTTTTTCACTTTTGAAGAAGAAATTTATTTACTAATTTTTATCATACATCAATTTAATGTGCAAAAATGTTGAAAGTTTCAAATGAAAGCTGTTCAAATAAGCTTTCATATGGTGTACTTTTAATTAAAAAAAAAGTTTTCCATAGAAATATATCCGTATCGATTTTTGAATACGGCGAATGCGCCAAGATCTTTGTTTTGAGAAAAACGCATTCCAAGTTTCAAAAAATAAAATCAATTTCCTATTTAGCTGCGTACAATCATTTTCCTAAATAAGTCGCTAAAATGCTTTCAAATTGATTTAATTTCATCACCCGATCGATGAATATAGCTTTTCCGTACTAATTACTTCAAAAAATTAATAAATATAACTGTGGGCCCTTTTACCACAGACTGGTGCTCTCATTTTGTTCATTCGCCAAATTGGAGCGCCTTTTTGAATTGCAGAATGACTGTTCGCCTTTTGAATCACTCATTAAAGAAGCAATATTCAAGCAAATTTCGGCTTGAAAGCGGATCTAAATGATCACATTAAAACATTAGCACATTCAACGATCTTATAAATACTAATTTGTGCATCTCATCGTCCTGGAAAACAAATTTCAAAAACTTCAATGCCGTTTTTCTATCTCGAAATAACTATCGGCCTTTTTGTTCGCGACTCAATGAACTGTAGGATTACACACTCATAAAAAAAGCTATTCGCCTTATTTAAAAAATTAAATTAAACTTGACTAAAATAAGAAAAATTAAAAGAAGATCATACTTTCGGATGTAAAATAAAGAGTTTAACGCATTTATGTGATTATCTGGATGTCTTTACAGTTGGCGCATTCGCCATATTCAAAAATCGATACCGATATGTTATTTAAATTATTTAAATCAAAATAAGCAAACAGCTTTTCACCGTTTTCAAACAAAACAATCCGATCTTCGAGAAAAACAGTTAAAATGTAAAAAAAACTTTTCGAAAATATACACAGAAATAAGGATTTTAAGTCTATGAGTTTTAATAGCGGTTAAACGTCCACACTAAGAAGACAGGGATTTACGAAAAAAAAATTCACGATATATGTATGTCTTCGCTGTGATTTAGCTCCAGAAGACTTTTAAATTGAAGGGATGGACTACCAATTTTCAATGATTTTTTCCTAGAAGACGGTTCAAACATTAAAACGAACGATAGAAAGACTTTCGAAAATATTCATATCTAATAAAAAGAGTAACAAATGATATTTCTGAGTTTTCTACATACATAGATATTCAATAAATTTAAATCGTTCATATCAAAAAAGTTTAATACGTTCTTTTGGGATGTTCGAAAAAAAACTAGCACAGATGTTACAAAAAAACACATTTGTCGGATTACATGTTTTTCTAACTAAAGCTGTATATCTGAAATTTAAAAAAATGCAATGCAATGGAAAACAAATAAATTGGAATAAACTGCATGAAAGCTTGCATGCAATAAAATTGCATACTATATCATTGCACAAAACCTATAAATTTTTTTCTCAATTTAAAAATTCTATAAAATCAAGTATACAAAAGGTGAAATAATTTCCATCTTCCAAAATTCGTATTTTGGTTTTGTTGCGAGTTTTTTTTTGCTTTTAGACGGGCGACAAAGAAGTTAAATGGTTGCAACCGGAAAAGTGCTGAAATTAAATTATTTATCCACTGTGGTTATACAATATATTAAAACGATCTAAACGATAAAGTTATTCTTGGAACTGAAGTGGTATGTAATCATAAGAAAAACTTTTGTGACCTTTTCAGCAAAAAAAAAAATAGTTTTGGAGGTTAACCATTAAAAAATAGTAACAATGGAGTTGCGTGTGAGCTTTGCCCGAGTGCGGTCGCGTTTATATTACGTACGCGTCTTTTTCGTTTGATTTATTGTGGGGGGAACTCGAATCGCTATATTAAACAGTAAAACAGTGGAAGTTTGAAGATTGAAAATAAATGAGAAGCTGGGTGCCCATTTACTCGGGAAGTGAAGATATAAAATTGAAGAAATAGAATTCAAGTGAAAAAGCCATGTTTTAGCTATGGACTAGTGTCGCATTGTTGGTTTTGGGTATCATACGAAAGTTGCTAGATGCTGTTGAATTTTGTGCTCTCTTGTTTTTTTTTCTATTCGTGGTTCCTGTGATGCTTGGGTCGTGTTGTCCTGTTAAATGTGTGGAAAGTCTAAACGCTAAGTCAGAAAAATTTAAAATGAAAAGTTGTAAAGTCTATTTAAAATGGCTTCTAGTGACGATGGTCGAACGGGTATTTCATTGGGCCTTATTCTGCGAGGCGAATGAAGTGACTCGGAGTCACATTAGTCGTAGTCACGTGACTCGTGTCGGGGTATTCCGAGAGGCGACTCACTCCAGGTGACTAGTTCATTGCTTCAGAGGCGAATGAACAACATATGTTCATTTTGACGTTCCTTAGTAAATGAACCAGGTTCATAGGGTTCACCATGCGAACTGTCAATCATGTGAGGAACATGCAAAGAAGGTGGTGTGATATCCAATTTCTTGGATGACGTCACATTTATGAGGGAATAGGAAATAACAAATGCATGAAATAAATCAAACCAAACTTTTTCGAATAAGCTGTAAATCCTTAAGCGGAATTCCAATTGTCTTTCGTTCTAGTTCATGTTGGGAATTGGGATTTGCCTATTTGTACGTGTTAAAATTTCAAATTAGATTAAAAATTTAGAATCGAAAAGTTAAATTGCTATGAAGAATTCCTAATTCAAAGATCAAATTCAGATTGAAAACTGAAATCTGAAATTTCATTCTATATTAACGATTGTCAGGTAAATTTTAATTTTTCGATTGAACTTCATGTTAATTCTAAGTTAAGAACCTTTAAAAAACATATTTCAGATGAAAAGTTAAAATTTCGAATAAGGATTTTTTTTTAAGATTCATAATGAAGATTTATAGACTTTAAATCGTATTTGAAACTTGGGATTCAGATTTAACTTCATTTATATCCGATTCAGGTTTCAAAGTTCATATTCTTTAATATTCAAAATCATGAGTTCCCCGTGTAGATATAAGTCTTTCGCTTTTGAGAAATAGAAGATTGGACGCCATTTTCAGTTTAAATAGAACAAATGTTGTATATGATTGCGTTTGTTTTACTAAAAGTTCAGTGATTTTCAGTTAATACCAACAAAATTTGCAACTTATTCAAAATTGAAGTAAAGTTTCATTTTTTAAATTATTTCAAATATGTCAAATGTCTGCAAAAGCATTAATAACTTTATTGTTACCAAACATTTTAATTGTATGAAATTTGCATTTTAATATATTCAACAAATGACATCATTGACTAAAATTGTGCATGATAAACCCTCTAACAATTGTGGTTTGAGATTAGTCAATTGAATTTAGTCTCCAAAAGTGTTATTTTAAACACCCTTCAAAAACTTTGTTCTTTATCTTGAAATAGAAATAAACATATGGTATTGTTCTGTTTCAATATTAAGGTGTAAAAGTAAAAATGTATGAAAAATAATTGCTAAAAATATTCACTTTTATTTTTCGACTAGGGTTAAAATTTGAAATTTTAATTTTTGATCCAAAATTAGTTGAAATATGTTTTTTAAATTAATTTAACAAATAAAATTGTGAAAAAGATGCAGTTTCATTGAATTTGGTATACAACTGTGCGTGATAGCATACAGTCGATTTTGTTATTACTTTAAAATATTAAAAAATCTATTAACCTTTTTGAAGAATTTATCATTCATTTATAAAAAGTTGCGCAGTTTTCGAAATGCTAATACATATGCAAAAGCAAAAATGTCGTACCTGAAAATCTAGTTATTTTATGGATTGACAGTTCACTAAAGTTCATCCGAAATGACTATTGCCCAACGTTCGTAAAGAATCAGGTAATGCAAATCAGGTAAATTTCATGCAAAATTTTTCACAGTTGCTTCAAAATTTTGAGTGTTAACGCATTTTGATTTGTTTCCTAAGTATTTTATTTTTTGTTAGCAACTAGCTCAAGCAGTCTTATCAACAAAAAAGTAACTTTTCTGTCTGTTTTGCTTACCATTAATTTTAAACATAAATATATGCTTCACCTCCCTTTACTTTTCTTTGGTTTTTGCCATTGTGTTCATTTGCATGTTACAAAATGAATCCATCGGCCTGTCAAAAATTCGTAAATAAAGAGTTTTTTCGACGGCTCAGCTTGAATTCGAAAAGGAAGGAATCCAGGAACGCAAAACGGCGAACACAAGTCTCCTCGAGGCCTCCAACGTAGCGAAGTCCGGTAAAAACATCTGCGGAGGGGCATCCAGAATCCGCGGATGACCGAACATGGCCACGGTTCTGTTGCAATGGCTGTCCCGTCGGAGTTCCGGAGTTTTACAACCCTCTGCCGGCGGAATCGAAAGACCGACTCAAACAACAGATTCCGCTGAAGCTGCAGACCAGATGCAATTGTGAATTTAATCGGAAATGAATGGAAACAACCAGTGCTCGGAATTTGTGCAGTTCTTTAGCTAATGTGCCAGCGAATTTTCTTCTCCGTACCGGGAACTTTTAGTAATCGGGAGAGCCAGCATTTGCTACTGATCTAACAAAAGAAAGTTACCTTAAGCCCTCGTCGGATCCGGAGGTGCAGTTGGTACTTTGAATTTTTCCGGAGGAATAGGACGGTGAAAGAAAATGGATAAATAAAAAAGCAGACAAATGCGAAACCTTTGTATTTTTTTTATAACAGTACCAACGAAAATTATTTATTACAATTTTGTCCGGAAAGAATTTTTTTGAAAACAACATATCTGTAAAAATCTTCAACATATTTGCCATGAAAATTTGATTTATGAAAATCACATATAACAAATTAAACACAAGATTATCAATGGAAGCGATTATGAAGTAAATAAGTAAATTTAAAAAGGGCTTTTGGTATAATAACTTCAAATTTTATCTAGATTTTTAATTTTTTTCGTTCAAGTCACTTACGAAATAGGTGACGACTTGAAAAGTCACTTGCCACCGACTCGAGTCACGCCATTCGCCTTTGGGAATACGGTGACAGTCCATGCATGTTCATTCCAAGTCACCTGAATTCATTCAAGTCACGGCGTTCGCCTGCCAGAATACGGTGACTCTAAAAAACCAAGTCACTTCACGTCACTCGCCTCGCAGAATAAGCCCCATTGTATGTGTAAAATTGTTAACATGCGGTGGGAAGAAAGAGTAAAAATGATTGATTGAGTTGGTGTAGAATAAAGGAGAGGCACTTGAACTAACACAACTTCGTCGACCGTCACTCAAAACTAGACAGGTCAATTGATAAAAATGAGCCAATATGCCGCGGTTCAGCTTCAATTTTTTGTATTACTGGTGGCATGGCAGGTCAATCGTTAATTCGTGTAGGTGGATTCGTGCATTATAAGATGAAAGCGAATATACTGCGAGTTTCTTATAATATGAAGATGTAGATGTAGCGTTGTATAAAAATGTGGCAAGGTGTGATGCTCACCCTCCGGGCGGACGAAGAATGGCAGCGACACGAATACACACTTGGAAGTATGCGGTGTGAGTGAGAAACGTGAATAAAACTACGTCAAGTGAAGACTTTACCAGTGATTTTATGAATGAAGGCGCTAGTAAGAAAACGATTCGAGTTGTGGGAGTGTGTCTGATTGTAACGATAGGAGATACTTGTATTGAGAATGATAATAATTGTGTCGGTTGCTTTGGTAATATGAATGAGTTCAACACGATAGTGATGCGGCCTGCTGCGGTTAAATTTGCTGCAAAAAGGGAGGGAATGCAGTCATAGGACGGCTTAGGCTGATGTCATGCTGAAGCAACTAGCAACGCGACCTACAACGCAACGTTCACACGACTAACCAGCTCTCATTTGATCTCCATGGAAATCGCGCAGACCTGTCATACTGGTTGCTTTGAGTAGCGCGACCAATCTGATGCCAATGTGTTTAGTAGCGCGACTAGTAGGAAATCCAATAGGAACATTGTTTTTTCTCGATTTGAAGCAGTGATTCCGGGTTTTACGCACAATAGTACGAAGATCTGTCCGAACTTGTGATAATAAACTAAAAAATATCTTAATCGGCGAGAAAATTTTCATGAATTCTTAGTTCCGGCAAAAAAAACAAGGAATTTTGTCGGTTCAAATTTTGGCATTCTTGCAATCCGGGTCGTGATTTGATGAGTTTTTGATGGCTCCGGAAAGAAAGGAGACGATTCAAAGCATTATCAGATGTAGAGAAGTGATGATTTGTAGGGAATTTCAAAGTGACAGGTCGCGCCAGCATGACATACCAATGCAATGCAACGCAATCTTATTGGAACGTTGCGTTGCGTTGCGTTGCTAGTTGTTTCAGCATGACATCAGCCTTAGACATGAATGTGATGAATGTGTGTTAGTTATATGAAATGAAAAAAAAACCTAGAATGTTTGTATGTGAAATTTCTTAGCTGCCAGAGCGGGAAAGTGTTCGTGTAAGAGGACTGTAATGGTGAAAGCATAGGGATGTTTTTTTATGCCTTAACGATATTCATGCAGTGTTAAGGAAAACCCAGATAAGCTACAAAACAAAGATAAGTATATTCCTTAATAAAAGATTCCCCACTTTAATATTTAGGTAACGAGCAGGAGAGATTTTTCGTATCAGGTACATTATCTCGTGTTTCCAATCCTTTTAGGCTTCGGCCCTGATCTTAAGTCGATAGTTACTAACTCTTATAATATTCAAATGCTCGAAAAACCGGTAAACTTTTTAACATTTTCAGCGTTTAATCCCAGTTCACACCAGGCTACTCTGTTCGATGCGACGAGGGTCGGGCTTGTATGGCTTGTTGTGGAAGTTCTGGAGTGTTTTACTTATATTTTGATTACGTTACATTGAAATTCATGTTTTTTTTTTTCAGCAATCGGGATAGACAAATAAGCGGCTTACATCTTTAGTGACCTCAGAACGGAAATGTCTTCTTCTATAGTTGTAATGTTATCAGACTAATGGACATGTTTCTGTTCAAAATTTTCTATAAATTGGTGCAGTTTCCCTTGTTCTAGTCTCGTTTATTAGTTTCTCCTATTTATGCTGGTCATTATTATTATTTTTTAATTTCAAAGCTCGGTTTACCACGGTCCAAACTTTGAACCATATAACCCACCTGATTTCCTTAACAGCATCTGCGGAAAATTTCAGGTAATCACTGTACACTGTCAATTACAGTAGAATACTAAAAAATATTACTTCCTTGAATAATGACTCATTCCAAGAAAACGCCCTTCATCCCCAGACTCTTAATTTTCATTATAAAAAAAATTAAATCTATGAATTTATTTTCCAGCGTCACATTTAATAATAACATATATTGTTAACCTGTTGATAGAAAATGTAAGTCTAAAAATGGTTACATTATCAGATTTTTTTTTTAAATGTGGCGCGCTGTGAAGTCACACTTCAAACAAATACATACTCATTTATCAAGAGAAAAAACTTTTTTTTTGTCAAAAAGCAGCATTTTGAATTCTAAGTCTATAGATATAACCTTCTGTTTTGTATACAATCGAACGCAACAGTAAACACAATTCCCTTAAAAAATTGTCTGAAAATTACGTCACGACCACTTGGAATGGGTCTTATTCTTATGACATTTTCTTAGTTACTGTTTTCATAGAAAAATCATTTTATACTACTATAACCCTTAATGTTTCAAGGTAACAATAACAATCCTTATCCGGGAAGACTAGATGCCTGTCATGAACGATGCACTTACATTGTATTTTTTCCCTTTTGTTTCATTATTTAAAACTTAGTCCCTCAGCAAAGGTTCATCATTTTTTACTTTGTCAAAATATAATTTGGGTTTCTTAAATAAATTTTATTATATGTATATACTTAAAAAGATTGATATCATGTGCATAGCATTCATTGCATCAAAGTAAAATTCTCATTCATGTTCCATAAGTGAAGAAGTGCTGAAATACGAGGTATTCAAGAACCTACATTCCATAGAGTATTTACTGTTTTTTTTTTATCTTGACTGATCATTCACAAAATTATATTATTTTTTTTTCATCAATATTTATAGAAACGGATTAAAAGTCGATAAATAGAGCTATACCTTGGTATTGGTAAGATTTAAGGTTGCATATTTAAGGTAAGAGTTTCACGGTGAGGTAAGATTTCATAATATTCCATCAATTTTATTTGTTAAATAAATTATTTTTGAACGGCCACTCAGTTGCCAGCTGGGCAGGTATCTACACGTATGCGGAATACCTGTCGAAAATTCATAACACTGGAAATGTTATGAATTTTATACGGTTGCGAAACTGATTGTTCGTTCTACAAATAACACATACACATACACGTAACACTCATTACATAACAGTTCATACGAAGCCATGGTGTCGGGTATGTGGCTGTTTGCATTGTAGATTGGCCGAACAATTGATCTAAAGAATGCAAATAAGCGCATACGTTGGCGAAACTGCGGTGAATCCGTGCACCCATGGTGGATTACCTACATACATACTACATACATTAACCATTAAAAAATAGTAACAATGTTAAAAGAAAGATAAAATAGAGAGACTGCCAGTAGAAGTTCTATGCTTCTGAAGCGCCTATTGAAAAATTGATCACCCCAATGGAAAATTTTACTGCAATTTGTTTGGGAAACATTTCCACGGTGTGGAAAATTTTGATAATTCAAGGTTGTACCCACTAAGAAAGTTTCTAAATTTTTTATGTAAGTTCGAGCGTTTTCATATATTTTTAACGGGATTTTCCCGCTTGGGAGGAGGGGGGTTGTGATCACCCCAATGACCCCCCTCCCCCCATCTCTCCGATAGGACTGCGCATGTCCCTGGTCTAGTCGTTTTTCTGGCTATCTAACTATTGAAGACTGAATAATTTCCTAGCGAAAAAGGACGAAGTGACGTGATTCCAAATCTAAAATACTTTGGTTTGTACCTACTCAGAGCAAGTTCACTGGTGTTGGGGGAAAGGTGTAGAAATTTTGACACTTTTAGCACATTTTGAAAACTTTACCATGTGAAAACATTTCAAGATCTTGGGCCTTCAAGAGTTTTTACAACACGTATTGTATTCTCGCATGCTGTGATGCAAAAATAGCAAAATTTCTATCACGTATGGCAGAAATAGAAACAGTGCTGTAAAAAAAATACAATGCCCAAAGATCTTGAAAACATTTTTGCATGGTAAAACAAATGTCAAAATTTCTACCACTGTTTCCCAACACCAGTGAACTTGACCTATCGATGATGAACCTTAAAACAGTCTTTATTTATGTACTAGTGAATTTTACCTCAATAAAATGGATTTGTTCAATCACCCAACGCAATCTCTTTCCAATGCACTTAAAAAATAATGAAGAATCCAAAATATAATTGGAATCGATCAGCAATGGGAACGCTGTGATTATTACTTGAAGTTGAACTGCCAAAAATGAATTCGTTTTTTGGAGACTTCAACAGGTTTTCGATATTGAAGCGACGAACCTATGATTCTTACAATTTCCGAAAGAATTGATCAATCAACAAGTTTGTCTAACTAATTCACATGACAATTATTCAAATAGCCATCACAGGTTACAGTAACCAGATAAATCTAAGCTCGAGAAAGTAACCTACAAAAAAATCTTCTACATAGTTGCACGCCGTGCTTGCATTTTCGGTTACATTTTTCCCCATTTTCAACCAATCTTACGCAGGCGCACCCCTGTTATAAAAAGCTATTTACCTTGTTACTGATCGATCTCCGTCAGGTTAAGGTCCGCGAGCTGTCTCCATTCCTCCATGATCATTGAACTCACCTCGGCATTTCCATTCACGATCAAACTAACTAACTACAGAGAGAGGTAGGTACCTACTTTAACTCGGTCGGTGTAAGTTCTGATTTTCCACCTAAGCTGTGTATCAACAAACAAGACGAAAAACAAAGAAAAGCGTAATAAAAATGAAGTAGACAAGTCAGAGAAATCGGGTGCAATGTTGTGTGCAACAAACATTCAAGCAGGTAACCGGTTATTTTTGCGAACACTGCAAACGCCGAATCGGTTCACCACAAATTGATCAACCGGTGTTTGTAGCGTCGTAGTTGCTGATGTTTCAAAACAAAGGCCAAAAACGGACGCCGCCCGGCACGGCGTCGTCGCCTTCGACCGTCGACGGTCAAGTTCAACGTCGATCGTCGGCATCGTCGACGCGCGCAAAAACTGCACCACGACGTGTTCGAGGAGGACGCCGAGCTCATTCATCCCCCGGCCGGTTGTCTAACGCCCCGGTCAATTAAAGCCTTCGAGTGGACGGACTAGTGATATTGTTGAAGCAGCTTAAAGGATGATCGAATGCAGGTGCATTCATTAAATCACATTGGATTCAAATGAAGTGCACTTAAAAAAAAAAAAACTAAACGGTGTGTTTGTTTCGAACAACAAAGTAGTAATAATTTAATTGGACATCAAGGTGTTACCAGGAATACAGTAACATGTGTTTTGATCTTTCAATTTATCTTAGGCTAATGGTTTCGAGATTCTATCCCACACCTTCTTGTATCAAATTAGTCTTATCCGTCTCGCTTAGATAATATTTGTTTGCAATAGTACTTCGAGCAGGTTTTAACTTAGACTTATGCGTAGCCATTACCGTAGCTGGGAGTTTTTGCGGTGGGTCGATGATGATGCCGGTGCTGGATCTGTAGGTGAATTCCATGATGCGGCTTCAAGATCAGCTCGGAGGCCAGCGTTGGTTCTCGGTGTTCCTCGATGTTGGCAGTTCCGGCATTCGTCGACGGCAAGCCGAACTGATAGTGGCGCAAAAGCTTCGATATCACACTTTTCACCTCGTTGAGAGCGAACTTTTGGCCTGTGAGATTAGAACAGAAAATAAATAGATTAGTTGTAACTAGATTTAGAAGACGAACAGCCTAAAATAAATTGTTTACTCAAAAAATGGCGTTTCGAAGGACTATTGGCCGTTTTAAGGAGTCTAAATTAAGGTTGCCAGATTGCCCGGCCCGGCTACCCGGATTTCATTGAAAAAAGCCCTGAGTTTGCCCGGATTTATTCACTTTATTGGCAAAACAAACAAAAACAACGAACGTCTCCAAAACGAATTTTTTTGAGCAAGTTTTATACAAATGATCATCAATGGTTTTTTGGAAGCCTAAAATACCATTCAAAACCTGTCGATGAGTTTTGATGATTTTTTTTTATTTTTGTTGAGTAATTGCTGGATTTAAAAAAAAAATGCCCAGATTTATGGTCATCACTTTTGAAATCCAATGTCAGGATTTTGCCTGGTTCTTTATAAAACTCCCCAGTTTGTCCGGCTAGGATACGTGCTGAAAAAATTCTGGCAACCTTAGTCAAAATCATTTTATAAAATTGAAAAAAGAAGGGAACTTTATTGACTGAACCATATTTCTAATGCAACATTGGGCGCTTAAGTCATCCTTAAATAAAATTATCAAAAAAAACCTATCTAGACAAGTTTTTGAGTTATTCGCATTCGCATTCGCAAATACAATCGTCTAAAACATCAGTTGGCGCTACTCAGCAACTCTCCGTTTTCTGAAATGGTACCACATACGAGATGGTGATACCGTTTCTAAGCAGTAATTTCAAAAGGAGCTAGATATTATAAAATCCCTTAAAACAGAAAAGCTTTTGAGTTATACTCAAAAAGTAAAATTAATCCAAAACTGTGTGTGAGAATCAGTTTTTTCAATGTTTTGATTGCTACGTCACAAACGTTCATGGGCGTCTTCGCAGTTGCGACGTCAGTTTTCAAACGTACATAATACCTTCGACCTTGGGTAACAAGTGCAAGTCATAATAGAAGTACTTATGTTTAAAATTGAATCACAGTGTGATTGATGTCACTATCCTTACTTGCAAAGCGATTAAATAATTTCCAAATGTTTCCAAATACTGGCACATCTCGTACTGGTTGTACATTTGAGCAGTTCAATTATGAAATTTTTGTTAGGAATTCGAGAAACTGGCACTAAACTTTATTTAGAAACAATTTATCTTAAAACTGAACTTGGATACTGCGTGTGAAATCTTCATTTGAGTACCAAATCTGATATGGGAAACATGAAATGTTCAATTTAAAATTCAACTCTCAATCGAAAAGGTGATCTTACTTTTTGCATTCTAGGGTACTTCTGTCCATAATGCCCTTGCGGGGTAAAACGCCAGCGACTATATTTTGATAAATTTTGGAGATTTGCAAAGCTTTTAATGGATTCTTCTTACACAAATGTGTTCTTAAAACCAATACCATGTAATTTTAATAAAAATGGTTATCAGATATTCATTAAAACACGAATAACAATTTAATTAAATTTTGAGGTGGCTATCCATCACTTAAGTTGTAAAAAGTGATTAAATGAAATAGGCTTTTACACCAAGATGATTGCTTAAATCATCCTAAGCCTTGATTTTATTGATAGTTCAAATTATTTATTTAAATTATCAATTGATGAAAAACTGTGGTAAATTGATGTTTTACTGAAGACATATTAAATTTCAAATAGCCGATCAAAATGACCCCATGAATTTATGGACACATCGCCCTCCTCTCAAGGTGCTGTTCGGTAAGATGTAAACAAAACCACCTGTTATATTCTAAATTTCGGAGTGCAGTTTTCCATGAATACAGACCGATTATCGAAATGATATATCCATCTTCTTCTTTGCTGAGTCCTAAATTATCATTAGGATGCATAATAATTATAACTTTCGATCGGATTTGAGTAAAAAAAAGCTGAAAAATTTGGTTGAAACTGACACAGTCAAAATAAAGTCAAAAATTTCAAAAAATTTCATTTTTTCATTGAGAAATGTTACCAAACCACATGTTTTTATATGTAGATAAACTTGGAGAAAAACATTTTATGCACTTTTTTCCGAATCATATATCAGAATTATTTTATTTTCACTGTGAATATTGTGTTGTTTTCGAGTCGTGTTGATCCAATGTTTTGGAGCATCATTTGCCTACACTGGGGCGTTTAACATCCAATGATTTCAAAGGTTGCTTTTTAAGGCGTTTGTAAAAAATCGAATTCCTATTTTCATAGTTTTTACAATAAAAAGTAATATTTTTAACGGATATGAGTAGAAGATAGAAATATGAAGCACATGTTGCAATGTATTCGGGTGTTCAGCTTATGAATTCCGCATACTAGGCAATTTCCCATATGAGGTGCATATTCCTCCCAAAATACCCTATATAAGCATTTTCGGAATTTTCAAAACAGAAGCTGTTTGTGAAAATGATAAAATAATTTTTGTTTGTGTTCCCAAAAAATGTAAACTGATTAAGGATTTTTATTTAAAGACTAATATTTCACAGATCCCTCTTAACTCCCCCAACATATTATGCTCCACCAACTTCTTCTAGGAACTTTTGACGCACCAAGCAGTCGCCGGCCAGGAGAGTGATTCCATTGTTAAAATAGATGACAAAAATTATCGGTCCCAACTAGCTTCCCTGGAGTACACCTGAACAAGAGGAGAATTGTTTAGAACATAAATTTTCAATTTGAACTGATTCCGCGGCAGTTGTTCACATCTCTCTTATCTCTTTTTTTGTGAACAGGGAACATTTAAGCTTCTTTCCAGAGCGAGGGAAAGATTGTGAAGTCCAGCGAAGCTCGAAAAACATGTCTGATGGAAGTTAGCAAATCTTGTATGAAACGTTTCAAGAAGATAGTTGGTATTCCGTTCGGACCCGTAGATGATGAATTTTTAGGTCTAGCCATCTCGCGAGTAAGTTTTAAAACAAAAAAATAACAGGAGTAAAATGCTGGTAACCCTCTACTGCATGGATTAGGAATCCATTGAGAAAAAAATTTCCGCCAACGGAAATAACTTTATTGACCCCTTATTAAGCAATTTAGGCCAATATAACAAAATTCTTTTTACAAAAGTTTTTATTGTGTCGATGGTGAAAGAAATGAGATAATTTTCTTTAATTTTTGTTTGAATTCTTTAAAAGTACATGTGAAAAAAAACTTTGAGGACATACATAGATGAGATTTGGTTTAAAAAATGACAATTAAAACAAAAAATCCGAGGATGCACTCGGCGTCTGCATCGGAAAAATCTGAATTGCAAAACACAAAGCTGTCAAATATTCTAAATATGACTGTTGTTCTCCAGCTTATCAAAGCGTGGAAGAAGATGCGTATGATACTCCGGAATTCTCCCATCCGGAATATTCTTGATCATTTTTTTCACAATTTAGACCGATGCCATTAACCGGTAAATGTGGGCTCAGCGGACGGACGCGTATGTTTTATT
Source organism: Uranotaenia lowii (assembly GCF_029784155.1). Taxonomy (NCBI): domain Eukaryota; kingdom Metazoa; phylum Arthropoda; class Insecta; order Diptera; family Culicidae; genus Uranotaenia; species Uranotaenia lowii. The sequence continues at coordinate 310,377,197 of NC_073693.1, read as the reverse complement.
TTTGGCAATCAACAATGTTGTCCGGCGTTTTCGCAAACCGCCCTAACCAGTTTGCAGAAAACGTAACACGCAAAATGTGATGTGGTCTTAAGTTGAAGGCACGCGAACCATTAAGAGAAGTGTAAAAAATAATATCCCGTTAAAGTTTCAGATTCAGCTAGACCAAAGTTAAGGTTAGTCTTTTAAACAAAACGATTCAATCTTATTTCTGCGATTTGTGTTCAAAGTATTGCCATGAACTTTATCCTGATTCAAATTTCCATGAACTCTATCCTGGCTCTATTAATATATATGTATATTCAAATCATAGGTATGTAATTTAAAAAAATCCCAGAATAATGACGTGATGTTCATTTATTCAAATCACGAAAACGTGACGACAAAATTCACTTAGTGTGTGAGAAAGCTGAAGTTAGAAGCTATATGTTGCACATTAGACTGCCCAAATTTGTATGGGAAATTTGAAACCTGTGAAATGTTATGTGCTGCAGGCTAATATTGATCCTAGGCGTAGTACAAGCTTCCATGCCAAATTTGAGCCAGTTCGGATAACGGGAAGGGATCGCTCAACGAGCCTGAAATTTGTATGGTATTTTGAGACATTTTGTTCGGGAGGAATATGAAAAACTACTTTTTTATCAATAACTCTGGTCCCCTTCGGTCGAGTTCTTTAAAAACGGATTTTCTCAAAGCCTGAATTATGACAAATATTTCATTCGAAAACTGCATTTCGATTGAAGTTAACATAAAAAAGTTATTAGGCTTCAAAAATGGGCTGAAATTTTTAAGGATGATATTCACCACTGTTTATGAGGCGTCAAAATGTTCGACCACACCGACCGGAACACTCAATTTGGAATGCATGCCATTTCGTAAAATCATGACTGATTTAGATTGTTTTTATTGCGTTTGATTTCACCATATTTTCAAATGAAAATTACACCCCAAAATCCCGTTTTCACTGTGAATTGTAACCGTCGTTACAAATGCCTCAGATGGTTTTTTTTTAATTTGTTTTTAATGATTTGTCAAACTGTTGTTTTTCGTCTTGTTTTTAAAATGTAGTTAGGTTTAGGGATAAATAAAATTATATAGAAGTTAGGTTTAACAAAAAAACATAATTGTTAGTTTTAAGTTGGGCGTGTGGTTTCATCGGCAGCAAGGCTGCAACCAACATCGTCTTCAAGGTCGACATTGCATGTGGGTTGCATGCAATCTGCAAGAACTCGCCCAAACGAGTTAGATGGAATGAGGAAGAAGAATGTGGAGCGGAAACCCAAGAAGAAGAGTCGTTGACTCAGCCTCCTATTTCTTCCGGCGTTCGTGCGATGAAGACGTGATTGTCCAAGCTCCGTGTTGTTGAGTCTTGTGAAGTTTTGAACCCACAATCGCTATTTTTGTGTGAAGTTCTTGTGTTGCTGTTCACCGTTTTCGTCAACGTCGCACGATTCGGCCTAGTCCGCTTGAAGCGGGCTACGTCTAACCATAATAGGACGTTAGGCCTCTGGTTCCAGAAAGGGAACCATAACCGCAAAGGAGGCCCATCTCTCGGGACTCGGGACAAGTTTCCCGAGCCATGGTCCGCTGATCGAGCCAAAGAAGGAAGACGCCGTTAAACCCTCACCTGCTTGTCAACGCCAGACAAGCACCATCCAACAGCACTAAGGAATATCTCGAGAGTGTGATTTCCCTACCAATCCCCGCCGCCATATTGGGAACCAATTGGTAACCGGAAATCCCCGAAAGAAGGTCGACCAGCAGTGAGCGCTCACCACCGTAGGTAGCATCAGCATCGGTACGTACCGCATCCAGCCAACTACAGCCCAACCCACACCCTACACACACTACACTGTAGATTAAATAAAAAGTGAAATCAAAAAAAATTTGAAGTCTTAAAGTAGTTTTCCGTTTTTAATAAATTTCGTTTTAATTCCGTTCAATTAAATTGCTTTGTTGTTCTTTGTTTGAATTGAAAACCCACAGTTTGTCTTGTAAATTTTGTCCGCGTTCCCCTCCGATTACCCAGCCGTAGGCCGACCCTGAGACCTAGTCAAAGGAGTCTTCTGCGACTGAGCTTAGATTATCCGGGAGTTGCTGGCCAAAGTCTCAGAATTGCGCATAAGCTTTGTGTGATGATTATAAACGACTTTTGCTAAGCAAAAAACTTCATTCGTTTTCCAAAGAAATCGGCTGAATGGGACCAGAGTTATTAATAGAAAAAGTAGTTTTTCATGTGCCTCCCGGACAAAATGTCTCAAAATCCCATACAAATTTTAGGCTCGTTGAGCAACCCCTTCCCGTGATCCGAATTTGGCATGGAAGCTTGTACTAGTCCTAGAATCAATATTAGCCTGCAGCGCATAACTTTCTCAAAATTTGGGTCATTTAGGGCACTGTATTGCACATATGAAAATATTTTTGAAAAAAATCTTTAGGTCATGGCCACAAAAAATTTAAAAAAGTGGTGTAAAAACAGTAATTTTTAATGAATCTACCAGAACAGAATGCTGGTCAAATAAGTACTTACCAATACAATTTCGCGGTCCCGCGCTGAAGGGAATGTATTTGTAGGGGTTGAACTTTTCCACTGACTTCTCCCCGGCGAATCGTTCCGGGATGAACTCCAGCGGTCGTTCGAAATAGTTCGGATCTCGGCCCATAAAGTAGATCCCGATGATGATGTTCGTTCCGGCCGGAATGACCTTACCATCGATGGTAACATCTTCGACGCATCGTCTACCAATCATGGGGACAGATGGGTACAGTCGAAGCGTTTCCTTGATGACCATCTCCAGATACGTGAGGTCGTTTAGCTGAGACAGTTCGATGGGTTTATTAGGATCATCGCTGAATACGGAAACGATTTCTTCGTAGCACTTCTGCTGGACTTCCGGATATTTGGCCAAGTTGTAGAAGGTGAACGAAACGGCTGAAGTTGTTGTGTCGTGACCTTCGAACATAAACGTATCCACTTCTTCACGGACTTCCAAATCGGTTAAGGGTTTGCCGTCGATGGTCGTGTGCAGCAGCATATCCAGGAAAGCCATTTTCTTCTTGATACCACATTCGTCGTCGAAGCCGTTGAGATCTGCCGATTGTTCGACCAATTGTTTGCGCCTTGTCGTTATGACGTTATCAGTGTAGTTGTGCAACACCTTCAACGCCTTCCGTAGCCGGAAATACGTCGGAGTCATGTAGAAGAAAGAAGTTCTTCGAATAAAGTCAAACATTCGGCGGATCGAAATACTGGCAGCTTCCTTGACGGCTCGAACGTATTCAGAGTCGGCGTTGCGTAGGGCCTTCACAGAAGTGCCCATGGCGGTTTCTATAATAAATTATTCTGTTAATCAAAAGCCTTCAGTGTCCAAGAAGACCTCTCGCCACCACTACTTACCACAAATGACGTCCAATGTGTACAGTAGAACGTAGGGAAACACATCGAACGTTTCTCCGCTTGTAGCGTATTTGTCGAGCACGTCGACAAGCTCGGCGGCATTTCGGTCGAACACCTCCACGAACTGCTCCAGGATGCTAAAATGGAAGGCCGGTGTGATGGCTTTCCGTCTGGCGTGCCATTTGTGGCGTTTGCTCAGCAAAAGTCCATCGCCGAGCCAATCGGACAGGAAGCTGTACTCGCCTGATTTATCCGTTAAATTTTTGTTCGTCAAAATGGACTAATGGAAAAATTGTAAGCCTTTTGGAGATACCTGTGGATTTCGTACTGAAATCTTACCTCAATCCAGGAGGGTCGTCCAACATACACGGTGAATTGAGGTCCTTGCCAGAATCGGATGATGTCTCCGTATTCAGCCGTTATTTCGTCAACGATTCGCAGGAATTCTGAAAGGAAAAAATGATTTAACGTAAAATGAGTTCTCAAAAAGTTTTCGAGCAGAAAAAAAAGTCATCAGTCGAGCCTCTGAATATGTGTTTGTAATCAAAACATTTTTTTCTTATTAACTATTTAGGACTCAAATTGAGAAATTGAATTGTATCGATAGAAGTATATACATAAATTTTTCAATTTTGAATTCTGTTGAGTAAGTTAGTCTTTTTGAGTACACGATTTGACCCTTTTTAACCTCGCTAGGACTCATCAAATATGTTGGCAACTTTGAACGCACATTTATAGCCTCAGCATACAACAAGAATTTAGGGAGGTGAATGACAATAATAAAAATTGTTTGTTTTTGTTTGTACTCAGAGCGCCAGTTTTATAGTCGGGAGGTGATTTGATGTTTTGTCGTTTTCCCGAAACCACTTAGTCATTTCGCCTCTTTTCTGAATGACCCGAGGCAACGAGCCAGAATGAAGTCGTGTATGTTTTATTGCATCATTCAAAATAAAGCTTTAACAAGTTCAAGCAAGAGGGATATTTTTTTAATTACAATGTGAGCGAAAAAAAAAAATCTGCGTTTTATAGGTTCTGCACAAGAAGAGGATTAATTTTGCTTAAGCATATTTTGTTGACTCTTCATTTCGTTTAGTAAGGAATTCGCAACAGTTGATGTATGAAAAAGTTGAAAATCGTAATTAAACCTGTTTGAAATTAATTTTTCGAAAAATTAAAAATCTGTGAATGGAGGTTTAAAATCATATGTACGGAAGATGCTTTTTAAACATTTTGCTGATCCTTTTCCTGATTCTGATCCTCATCTGTGCTTGCCTTGAAGTTAATTTATATGACAAAAACGAAATTATTCGAAATCTTGAAATGGTTGAGCAGGTTTTGTTTCTGCAATCAAAGATTCAAATAAATAAAAAATTAAGCATGACAAGCTGCTTACCCTAGTAAAACAGATTAAGCAAACTATCATTTGAAAGTTTTATTATGGTTTTATTATGGCATTTTATGTGCAGCTAGTTTTATAACTGTAAACTAAAAATTGAGCCAAGCTTATTTTAGTAGGAAGGCAAGAAAAGCTTAATTTTAAAATCGTAGTAAAATAAGGTGACTGTTCTCGACATGGCCGTAGGAACGGAGGGAGTTTGGGGGGTTAAAGATGTGGGTCCAAAAATACCAAGCGAAATGTTCTTTTCTAAACTCAAAATTTCAAATTTTTAAATCAAATTTAGATGAACGATCAAAATGATTCAAGACTTTTGAATCAAGAGTAACTATCTCAACTCAGAACTGAATCAAAAACCTTGAAATCTAATCCCTGGTCCCTGTAGAAGAATTACAATATTTTGAAAATTTCCTCACTTTTTGATTGTAACTTAGTCCAAATTGAATCAATCAAAATTAACATTAGAATATGATAATTGACTAAGATATTTAAAAAAAAAAACAAATAATTTTCCATGTATTTTTCTTCATAATTTTAATTGAATAATTTTGATATTGGCGCATAATAAGGAAAATAGCCCAAATTTTCACGGCCCAAATACTTGCCGATAAATATCTGAAAATCCTAGGTTAGAATTACTTCAGATTTCGTGGTTTTAGAACTACTTATTAACATATAAAACCAATGTCTGTGATAAGATTTCGGATTCTGTATTCAGTTTATTATTCTTGAGTTTCAGTTTTTCATAATTGACACAAAATCATGATTCGAATCTCAGTTTTGTTTCGTTGCATTTTCCATATTCGAACCACATCATCTTGGAATATGAAGGAAAATACTTGATATTATAAACAGTTTTAATGATTTGGATTTAAAATTTTTGTTTTTACCTTTTATACAGAATCGGAACTTAAAACAAAAACAGAAACAACAACGGATAAATAACATAAGAAAAAAAAACAGATTGATATCTAGAAATTCAGCATTTAAAGAGAATTCCAATTAAAGTTTCTGATGAAATTACGCTTTCTAGTTGATATGTAGAAATTATTATCTGGAACTTAAATTCAAAAAACGATTTCAGATTCGGAGTTCAGATTTGAACTTAGGTTCAAAAGGCAGTTTCAGACTCTGAATAAAAAATTAAAAACTCAGTTATAGATTTACTTTGAAGTTAAGTTTTATAATTGAAATGAGAATATCAATGTCAGAATTTTAATAGGGATTCAAATAACTACGAACTTCTGGTAGTTTCATAAATTTGATTCAGGAATCAAAACTAAAATGTTATATTAATTATATTAAAATTAACAACATCATTCAGAGTCAGTTTTAAACCACAAACCAAAAATATACAAATAATTTGATAAAATAATAATAATTTAATACAAAATAAAGTTTGGATTCATTTTGAAGTTTCAGTCCTTTGAAAAATCTAGATTTCATTAAAAAATATTTTCTGCAGATTCTTATTATGAAATAAATTATTAATTATATGTTTTTGTTGGTGAAGGAACTTGTAAATTATTCAGCTGGAAATATATTATACTAGCTGACCCGGCAAACTTCGTTAAGCCTTTGAATTTCGCAAAAATAATGAACATGTAAATAAGCAGAAAATATGCAAATAATTGCTCATGAAACTGGATTGTTACCTTTAAACGGAGTGAATCGACACAGTTTTTTTTACTATTTTTGTAATACTTCTGTCATATTATGGTAATGCCTACCTCCAGGGGCAAAAATTTTCGAAGAAGATTGACTTCCAACAAAACTGGAAAGCGAATATCTTCTGGCATAAAGTTAAAAATCTATTTTCTTCCGTTTTACATTTTTTTTTCGTTTACAGAGGATCCTTGACACCGATATGTTCAATTTCTATTATCCCCAAGATAAGTGCCAAAAAGTGTTTTGTTGAAATGTGTCGTCATTTTAAGCAGTTTTGATCAACTGTCTTTCCTTTTTCGCCAAAACCATGTTTGAAATTTTCTTTACCGTATAGGTTCCAAATTTGTAGAAATGGCACAACACTTTTCATGGTATGTAATTTTGCGATTTTTTTTATGCGGCAAAATATATAAATATCCAAAAATTTTCATATAGGGTAAGTGAGCCTTAATTTGGCATGCTCCTTATCTTGGCCTGCCAAAATGCATTTTGGTGTTTTTGATGTCAAACATACGCCAAAAAATGAAAAAAAAAATCAAACATAACAGAAAATCGCATATTGCAACATTCTGCAAAGCTTTGTTCACAATTGAATTCAAATGATTACGAAATAAATTTTTTTCACTTGACAAACTGCATAAAATTATGATCTTCGGAAAAAATCTTAAATGAACCTACCTTGCTAGTGCATCAGCCAACTTCGGATTGATTTTGAAAACACACCTCTTCACGGAAAAATCACTAAAAATCACCGTTGGCTACAGCGAAACATGGCAAAAAATATAAAATTATTATTTACTCCAAACTGCGTACATTTTTATCTAGAGTTTAAAAAAATATAAACATTTTTTTTGCCTAATCTTGGCATGCAATTTCACAAATAGAAGTAGGGGGGAAGTGTTCCTAAATGCGCATGTTGGGTAATATGCGCATACAGCCGATTAACGATATGGCTGGAGATTTATCATATCTAATCAGTGCAGTTTGAGGGCAATACGCTTTAAACACATGGCATGAAAAAATTAAATAGTTATATGAAGTCGAAAAAATTTAAAAATTCAAACAAGATTTTTGTCAGTTTTGTTATAATATATCGAACTTTAATTATCGTGCGTACAGATTTTGTGAACAAAAATTTTAATGGTTTTTTCTTTCTATTTCATCTGCAAATCGGAAATTCAACAAATTGAAGCTTTTGGCAAAGTTGTAAATGGTAAGATATTGGAATAAGAGACAGGTTCTGAATGCCCATATCAAGGCAGGTTAAATGCCTATATCAAGAAAAATAGATTACTTTTATAAATTTTTTACTTTTTTATCATTGAAACATTAAATCTACGCTCGAATCACGATCTTACAGCGAAAAAAGAAGAACTTCATACTGATCCGATAAAAATACGATTTAAAACAAAATTATTACCATGAAATATGGCCATTTGGCATACTTAACTATGTTTCATGCAAAAGAACTAGTGATGTAAAAAATTTCACCAAAATTTCAGCCTTTACGTATGCTTGACATCCGTTTCTACACCATTTCAATTAAATAATATCAAAACATTGCAAAGTGTTAATGAAATATAGCTAAAAACTTAAATATGGCGCATTTAGGCCCGCCAGTTTCGGAAATCGGCTATTTTGACTTCTTTTAGTTATAAAATTATTTTCACAAAAACTGCAAGAGATTTTAACAGAAAAATTGCTCTAACGTATATAAAGCAGATGTCCCTCTACATGTGTATATAGTTTTCAGACTCCTATCTAATGGATTATGGGAGAAAATGAGTGCTTTCCCTTAATATGCGCATATAGCCCGCCTCTCCCCTATGTATGTATGTGTGAAAACGACATCAGCAGGCAGTCGGCAGCCGGCAGCCGGCAGCCGGCGGCCGACGGTGCACAGTGGTCTGGAATTGAAAAGCCGGATCAAAAGTAAAATGAATGATTGAAATAAATTTAAAATATCATGAATGTATTTTGGACTAAAATTAATTCATTTATCTCTCAAGTCGACTCAAGCTTATTTGGCATCTTAGTTGGAATTATAATGCTTTAATTTGAGCTGCTCTTTTATGGGTAATTTCGAGAACTTTTCTTCTCAATAAAATTTACCTCTTAATAAATTAATTTACCGGATCCGAATCCGCATTGATATCTTGGATCTCAATGTTGAAGTTACTATATCCATACCTAAAAAATTCCACATTTGGAAATGAGTTTAACGTATTTTGATTTAATTTGTAATTTGCTCTTGCATATGTATCGCTTTGAAAGGAATTGTTATAAAGCTAAAATTATGACACTCTAAATATTATGTTTATTCAAAAAAATTATTGCACTGGCAATGTTGGAATACTATGTTGTAACGAACTTGAATTTTTATTGTTTGCAGTTTCATGTGAAAACAAAAATAATATTTTGACCAAGTTTGTTTTTTATTATAGATCACTGTGCATCAGCAGGAGGGTGATGACGTTTGTTCTCTGTTGGAAAGGAATATGCGAAAGAAGCGCTGCCGAGTTTGGGTGATGATTTTGCATGAGTGCGAGTGGGATGCAGCACGAATTTCAGCCAGCTTTTGAATTTGCTGTTCGCTTCCATTGCCTATAGTTTCCAAACGAATGAGTGAGATGCAATCTATTTCTATCAGACTGA